>NC_056750.1:818343630-818368630 GCF_019279795.1 Protopterus annectens
AATATTCTGAATTTCAGGCACTCCTACTGTGTGCAAAGAGAGCATCTGGGAAAGAAAAAAGCATTTTTTAAGCTTGTTTCCTGCTAGGGTTGCCACCTTTTCAAATGCCCAAAGTGAGACATTTTCGGTACAAATATCAGATTTTGAAAGGCCGAAATATACCCACAGCCAGTACAAAGTACAGAGCTTGAATTTTTTTGCCTAAATAAAAGCTTATTCTTGTAGCATTTTAGTAGCTTATTCTGCTTCTTATAACATTTTTGTGTTTCAGATACAGAATAACTGTTTTATGCAACTATTACATAAAATAAAGGAAATAATTTTGTCCTAAAATCTCAGGACATTTGCCATTTTTACAATTGTTTTGCAGGACACAACTGCCCAAAGAGGGATTGTCCCTCACAAAGTGGGACAGGTGGTAACCCTATTTCCTGCCTTTCCTGTAAGTGGTCTATACTGTTTGTAGGCTTCTGAGCCCCCAAGCCTTTCTGTGTTGGAGGGAAGCCTTCTAGCGTAATTTTGTTTCCTAGAACGAGCCAGTTTTCTAGTTTCAGCACTAAAATCTGTTTCTTTGAACTCAGCACTTGTTCAGAACTTGTTGTAAGCACTAAATAAGCTGCAAATTACTATAGCACTCAACTTTTCCCACTTGTCTAGAGGAAAGCAGTTTTAGTACTTAATAAATAAGTACCTATCAAGACATGTCCAAGGGTCAGCTCCCGGTGATTTCTCCTGTCTGCCTGATGAATCTGGGCATCTTGGGGCAATGCAGCAATTGCCTCATGTACACAGACAACCCTCTCCTCCTACCACCCAACACTACAACCTGTGAGAGATGCACTTATATAGCCAAACTGGAAACAAAGCTCTCTTCACCCACGACTGGACTAGACAGTCAAGAGGAGAAGGTAAACACTTGCACCACACCACATTCATCACATAGTCCCTCAAAACCTACACCACCAAAGCACACAAATAAAAACACAAAACACACACCTACATTTGAGGAGGCTCTCACTAAAAACCTGCCCAAGCATCAGGGACTTCTAAAGCAGAAACGCAAGCAAACTCCACCCCCCAACACAACCCAGCTTCCATTCCTAGCTGACAGGTTCAGCGCAAACTCCTCCCCCTCCCCACCAAAAGGGCAAATATCTATCCCAGCAGAGTGCTGCCCCCCTGACATCTCAGATGCTCAGGTAAGAGCTGCCCTCTCCAAAGCAAAAAACACAGCATCAATGGGACCAGACGGTGTCCCGGGCTGTGTCCTACATGAACTCCAAGAAGAGCTAAACCCAAACATAAAACTACTGTTCAATCTCAGCCTTACTACAGGATATGTACCCAAAGAGTGGCGTACAGCAACAGTGGTCCCTCTCCACAAAGTTGGTGCCTCAATGGATCCTGGAAACTATCGCCCTATAAGCCTGACTAGCTTGGTCTGTAAAGCTATGGAAAGGATCATCATGGACCTCATAAATAAAGATATTGGGGACCTACAGACACTGGATCCTACCTAGTTCGGCTTTGTTAAGGGCAGATCCTGCCTCTTAAACCTGGTTGATTTCTTTGAAACAGTCACCAACGCCATTGACGAGGGGAAGGTGGTCCACATAGCCTACCTGGACCTCGCAAAAGCCTTCGATACAATACCCCACTCGGGCATTATAGATAAGCTCACCAGCTTAAATATAAACCCCTATATCACTAGATGGGTTGCAAACTGGCTCAAGGACAGAACCCACATGGTTAGAATTGCTGGAGCCATGTCAGACTCCAAACCAGTTACAAGTGGCGTCCCACAAGGCTCAGTCCTGGGAACTCTCTTGTTTGGTATATATTTCTCGGAGGTACAGGCCAACACAGAAGGACTGTGGCTGATCAAGTTCACAGATGACTGCAAACTGGCCATAATCGACTCTCCAGCCGACACAAGCATCCTCCAAAAGGGCCTCATAGAAACAGACAACTGGTGCCAGAGCCATGGCCTCAAGCTAAATGCCAAAAAGTGTATAGTCATCCCCTTTGGCAAAAACAAATTGCCCACAAATTACCACATAGGTGGTAATCCATTAAGTACAGAAGAAGTAATTAGGGACCTGGGGAGCCAAGTTGATAGCAATCTCTCATTTGACAACCATGTGGCCAAAGTGGTTAGAAAAACATTTTATATAGCCCACCTAATCATGAAGGGATTCACATCTAAAACAGGGGAGGTCATCGTGCCTCTTTACTCATCCCTCATCAGGCCCATAATTGAGTACAATGCCCCTTTTGGGATGTACCTTACCAGACACCTGCAGCAACTGGAAAGACCCCAAAAGTACCTCACCAAGAGGATCAAAGGGCTCAAACAGATGCCATATGCTGCCCGGTTAAAGAAACTCCAGCTCTACTCAGTGGCATACTGCCTGCTCAGAGGCGATCTGTGCCTGATGTATAAAACCATGTCCAACCCGGAATTAATGGACATGCTGCACCTCAGAAAATCCAAATCCCATCGAGCTACGCGCTCGAGAGACTTGAACCTCAGCACTGAAATAAATAGGACATGCTGGAGGGACAGATTCATAACCCAGAGGCTCCCTTCACTCTGGAATAAAATCCCAGTCCTGGTTAGGCAGAGTCTCTCATTGACTCTCTTCAAGAGGAATCTTGATGAGTGGATGGGAGATTGTAGGTTTACCCCGGGTATCACTTCTGTGTCACTGTTAGACAAAGGCACAGTATACTAACCTTGAAAAAGAGCATAGCAAAATAAATTTAAAATGGGTGGCGAAAGCCAAACACACTCTGGCTAGGCTTATAAATGCCCTAGGGCAGATAGCCTAGTATGAACCTATGAACCAAATGACACATAGCCCACAAACTCAGTGTGCCACTCAACCACAGCCCATAAGGCATAACAACGTACCCAACACTCTAGTCATAGGTGACTCTATAGTCAGGCACACTTATGTTCCACTTATCAGGCTCAACAAGGAGAAAGTTACTGTCAGCTGCCTGTCAGGTGCCAGGATCCGTCACATAATGCATTCAATCAGGTCACTCCACAACAAGTACAAATATGACACTGTCATTGTCCATGTTGGTGTGAATGACCTGAGACGTACCTCCCTGGAATACATGAAAAGAGACGTGGAGGAGCTCTCGATTTTGTAGCCCAGGCAGGTATGACCCTAGCCCTGAGTAGCATCCTGCCATCACCCAGAATGATACCACAGTACAAGGACAAAATGATTGACTTCAACAATTGGCTAAGCTTCTGGTGTTATTCTAAGGGGATCCAGTATTGGTCTGCCTGGGATGACATGATTGACAGACCATGATGCTTTGCCAGAGATGGCCTGCACCTGTCACCCTTGGGATTCCGGATACTGGCTAAGGCTCTTGCCACCCCATATAGTGCCTTTTTTAGGCAAGGTTCAAATGACAAATTCACCACCATAACAAGTACAAGCAAGCAAAATCTGAGGGTAATGCTACTCAATGCTAGAAGTCTAAACCTCAAAATGCACTCACTCGAAGCACTCCTTAATATGGAGAACATTGACATCTGTGCAGTGACAGAGACCTGTTTCAAAGCTCCAGAGAGTACCCCTGCATTACCAGGCTATAATTCATACCACACCTTTCGGCCACCTAACCCAGAACAAAGCACTAAAGGTGGAGGTGTGTCCATATTCATTAGGGATATCCACACCTCCAGGCTAGTTGCACAGCATAATGCAGCCAAGATTATCCAAGTGCAACTAACTCTGGGCAAGACCGCAATCCAAATTGTAGCTTGCTACAGACCCCCCACCATGCCCCAGGATTCCCACTCCTCATTTCCTGATACACTGGAAAGTATTAGGGTACAACCCAATACCCTAATAATGGGTGATTTCAACTACCCCACCATTAACTGGGAAAACTACTCGTGTACCAACTCTTTTGCTCAACATTTTCTGGAATTCATAAATTCCAATGCCTTGGATCAACTTATTCACATCTCCACCAGGGGCAGCAATATCCTAGACCTGGTCATTACCAACATGGGCAACCGGTGTTCCACACCAGAGGTCCTTTCCTCATTGCTCAGATCCAACCACAAGCTAATCACCCTAGACATCCATATCCCGCCCCCACCCCCAATTAGGGAAACCACTGTAAAAAAACTTCTCCAAAGCCAGCTTCACACTTCTTAATACAGAAGTGGCAAACTTCATGACACCCATGCAGATGGACAATAGAGGTATGACTGCCGAATCCTACACAAATGCACTTTATAAGCACTTACACTAGTGCATGGAACATGCTATCCCTAATAGAACCAAGATGCTATCCTCCAAAAAAAGGAAGCCAATCTGGTGGTCCTCTGCTGTAAACAAACTCTACAACAGAAGAAAGAAACTGTTGTAAAAAAGAGTAAAATCCCATGACTGGAGGAACTCCCTGGTCAACCTCAGTAAGAAGCTGAGATCCCTCATAAAATCCTCCAAAGCTAGTTAGGAAAACAAAATTGCCACTGACTCTAAAGACAGTCACAAAGTATTCTATAGCTATGTCAAGAATCTCAATGGCAACACTCAGATCTGCTCTGAGTTACAGCACAATGGGGCTAAATATACATAACCAACTGATATTGCCAACATCCTGGCAAATAGGTTCAGTGTTAACTTTACCCCCCTCTCACCCCCTAGAGGGCCCATCTCTATACCAGAAGAATGCAAAGTTCCTGCAATCATGGCTGCACAGGTAAAAAACACACTCTCCAAAGCCAAGAACACAGCATCCATGGGACCTGACAATATCCCAGGCTGTGTTCTACATGAACTACAGAATGAACTGGCAGCCTACCTAAGTACCATGTTCAATCATAGCCTCACCTCAGACTTTGTGCCCACTGAATAGCGCACCACAATGGTTATCCCACTCCACAAAGAGGGGGCCACGGTGGACCCCGGGAACTACCGCCCAATTAGCCTGACGAGTCTGGTCTGCAAGGCCATGGAACTCATAAACAAATACTTTGGTAATCTCCAAACTCTGGACCCTACCCAGTTCGGATTTGTAAAAGTCAGATCATGTCTCCTAAACCTGATTGACTTCTTTGAAGCAGTCATCAAAGCCATAGATGAGGGTAAGGTGGTTCACACAGCTTATCTAGAATTCGCCAAGGATTTTGACACCATCCCCCACTCTGGAATTCTAGATAAGCTCACTAAACTAGGTATAAATCCCTATGTCACAAGATGGTTTGCCGACTAGCTCATGGACAGAACCCACACTGTGAAAGTAGCAAACTCCAAATCCGACTTCAGACCAGTGACAAGTGGAGTACCACAGGGTTCAGTCTTGGGTCCTCTCCTGTTTGGTATCTACTTCTCTGAAGTACAGGCTAATACAGAAGGTCTTTGGCTAACAAAGCTTGAAGATGACTGCAAACTAGGAGCTATAATCGAAACTCCTAACAATGTGGACACACTACAAAAGGGCCTCACTGAGACAGATGCTTGGTGTCAAAGCCATGGCCTGAAGCTCAATGCCAAAAAGTGTATTGTCATCCCCTTTGGTAAAAACTCTGTACCCATGAACTACCACATAGCTGGTAGTCTACTTAATACTGAACATGTGATAAGAGACCTTGGGACACAGGTGGACAGTAGTCTCTCCTTTGATAATCACATCACCACAGTGGTCAGGAAATCCTTCTACGTGACTCACCTCATCACAAAAGGTTTCTCATCCAGAAAAAAAGAGGTCATTGTTCCCCTCTACTCATCACTCATTAGACCCATTATAGAGTACAACACCCCTTTTGGTATGTACCTCACAAGACATCTGCAACAACTGGAAAGGCCACAGAAATACCTCACAAAGATGATTACTGGCCTCAAACAGATGCCCTACGCAGACCGTCTCAAAAAACTCCAGCTTTACTCCATTGCATATCACCTACTCAGAGATGATCTCTGCCTAACCTACAAAGCTATGTCAAACCCAGAGCTGTTGGACATGCTCCACTTAAAGAAATCCCAATCCCTCTGAGCTACATGCTCTAGGGACCTAAATCTTGTCACCACAATAAACAG
Source organism: Protopterus annectens (assembly GCF_019279795.1). Lineage (NCBI taxonomy): Eukaryota > Metazoa > Chordata > Ceratodontiformes > Protopteridae > Protopterus > Protopterus annectens. Next base: position 818,349,708 of record NC_056750.1, read on the forward strand.
AACATGCTGAAGGGATAGATTCTTGTCCCAGAGACTTCCGATACGCTGGCACAGACTACCTATCTATGTCAAACAGAGCTCCTCATTAGCACTCTTCAAGAAAAATCTTGATGATTGGATGAGAAATAGGAAATTCACTCCAGGGATCACGTCTGTGGCTCTGCTCAACAGGGGTACAGGAAAATAATTTTCTTGGGTGGCAAAAGCCAGGGTACATTTTTGGCTAGGCTTATATAGGCCCTTGGGCCATTAGCCTAGTACCTACCTATGAACCTATGAACCTTTGTAGGAGCATGCCCACTGGGACTGTCAGTACTTGCAAGGTGGCTCCAGGTGAGAGCTACCTGCATTCTAGGACAGAATTTTGTGTGTTACAGACATTGGCAGCTGCACCTGTTTCCACATTACAGCACTTCCGTGACATTATCCACGGCATTCCCCAGCTGTATGCTGTACTTAATATGTGAATGGGGTACATAATGTAACACTGCACACAGGGTAACAGCCTGCATATCTCTCACCAGGTCCGCTTCCAATGGTCGACATTTCACAATGTTGACATTCATATGGCCGAGACCATATGACTGACATTTGAAATTTTGACCATGGGGAACCGGCATCTCCCTATAGTGCAGAATGGAAAGATTTAAACTTCTGCACTGTAGTGCAATCTCGGAGTTGGTATATTTAAGTTCCTGGGGGGGTGTGGGACAGATCCCCATACAGGGCAAAACCCCCCTGCTAGCAGCATTAAGGTAAGTTTGTTTTTTAGGTTCTACTTTTATGGTTGATGTTTCAAATGTCGATCATATGGTCTCTGTGATATGAATTTTGACATTGTGAAATGTTGACCATATCAAGTAGACCCCTCTCTCTACACGTTTCAGCTTCTTTCAGCAAGAAATCTGGACAAAGCCATTAGTAAAAGTGGGACAAAGGCCTAAAACTAGGGGCAATGTTTTAATACTGCAGTTACAAACTTAGCAAGGTGATAGAATAACATGTTTTACTTTAGCATGGGTTTTCTGAAGGGTATGAAGTCTGAAACCTCAAGTGCCTGTCATTATTTTCTAATTTCAGCCTGTAATGATTTGCCACTAATTTGTTAAAATACAATTTTATGAAAAACGGACCAAACATATGAGGCAAAAATCTAGACAGTCTGTACAGTTGAGAGGTATGCCTCTCACTGTACATGTCTTTTCATAATGTCCAGCATTTTACTCCATATGTCTGGTCTGTTCCTCATACATTTGTGGTGTTCCAGTAAAATGTTGTATAAGGCAGTGAGTGAATAGTACTAACTACAGACAAACATTTGATTGTTGCACTTTATATCCTTCAGATATGCTGTACTGATGGAACCTGCTTTCATACTAGCCACCATCTAGGTTAATCACAGCATCTGAATGTCTATCGCTAGTTTTGGCCCTTTGTCCCCTATTTTCTCTGGCTTTGTTCAGCTTTCATGCAGTAACAGATTGAAGGTCTGTGGGGACACCACCATACAAGTACCTCACATGCAGAAGATGTGGATATTGCCAGATTCAAACCATCAACACCATCACCCATGCTAATGTCCCCAACCTACTGAACCCACAGCCTGCCAGACAGAGATACATCATTCATCATACAATCAACAGCATACAAAAATACATTGTCACGCCTGATTTACGTGAGACATAGAATGTGTGGCCGGGTTCTATGTCACAGTCCAGGAATTGGCTGGTCTGCTAATATATCATTGCATATTTACTGTTACAGCAGTTGTATGGGTACACTGATGTGTTGGAGATGGGGGATGACCAGCCCATGTTCTGCTGGCATAGACATTTGTGCAACTGTCATGTGACCCCACTGTCTGCCATCTCCTAATAACGTAGTGCAAATTTTCAGCCATGTGGCCTAGTGCATGTTATGGATCACATACTATTGGACAGAGTACCTGTCGTCCCAAGTAGCCCAGTAGCCCACTATATGCCCTTGCATATATGCGGCAGGTCCATACATATGTTATCATATTCTAGTACTCCTTACAAGTGGTGAATATGTGTGTGACTTACCTTGCGAATGCAGCAGTTGACATACCTGTAGTTTGGGGCTGACTCTGTCTGATGCATGCAATACACAGCTAATACATGGTTAGGTACAGGTTGTGGGAGCTGGCTGGCATCATTTTTACTAATATATATGCGAGTTGGAGTAAGGTGTCAGTCCCTAGAGCTCTAGGTTGCAAGTGCATGTGCTATGCATTGTCTCTTGGCCAATGCTAGGGCATACTGGGCACACCTACGTCTACCTACAGAGACAACTTTCTGGGTTTTCTCCACAGAGACCCCTGTGGGTGTGGCTGTGGTGACCTAGGCACTGGTGGAGGGCTGTGTATCCCTTCCCTTTGCTGATCTTGCTGCAGCTGTTTCCACAGGATCATATTGTGTAGCATGGCACATACTGTGAGCATGTGTGCACATGGATGGCACATACTGTGAACATGTGTGCACATGGGGCTGGAGAGTACCGCAGGGCTCCACCAGATAAATTGACACACCAGAACTGTGACTTCAGCAGCCCAGACACATGCTCTATGATGTTCCTAGTTTGTGTGTGCTCCTCATTATGGCATTCTTTGGTGGGTGTGTGTGCATTTCTGATGGGTGTCATCATCCACGGTTCCGGTGCGTAGCCAGCATCCTGCAGTAAATGGCCGTGTGGGATGTCCACCCTAGAAAACATCTGGTGCAACTGTGATGCGTGCCAGATATGGGAGCTGTGATAACTGCCAGGGCTGCCGGCACACACATTCATGATAATGCCCTGGGCATTGCACACAACCTGGCAGTTGAGGGAGTGGTACCCCCTGCAGTTGACTTAGATTCTAGCCTCCTCACCGGGTGGTGCCTTGATGTGTACATGAGTGCAATCTATGGCACCCAGTACCTCAGGGTAGTGTGCTACATGGTAGAAGTGTTGCATACTGATGGCCCTCCCCTCAGGGGTGAGTGAAAAATAAATGTGCTCACAGCATGTGATAGCATGACATCCAGGAACTGGTGGAGTACCCTGGATGCTGATGCTTTTTTTTTAAATTTCTCCAAATCTTTTGGGTTTCTAATACCATGATGGGAATGGACCCCATTCCTAAGTCAAAGTATGATTAAAGTTCATGAAATTAGTATTGGTTCAGTCTTTGATGTCAGTCTGTAGTGCTCTTCGCAGCACCTGCAGTGTACCCAGTAATGACTCCTCCTGCAATTCATACATGGTTACATGGATTGGTAACATATCTAAATATGACTGTAAATTCTTTTGTATAAGACCCATTGCTCCTACTACTATTTGAACTGTTTGGGTATCTTTATTCCACATGGCTCTTGTTTCTGCCTTCAGATCCTGGTATTTTATAACTTTGTGCTTCTCTGTACCCAAGACACTGTAGTCACTGGGTGTGACGATTTCAATGATCAATGCTACTTTGGTCTTCTTTTCGTGGACAACTATATCTGGTTTTCTAGTATCTATCTTTTGAACTGTTGGTAATGGGTGATCCCATGTTATATAAACTTCATCATTTCCTATGATACTTTGTGGCTCATGTCTCCAGTGTTTTTCAGCCATATCTATACCATAATGTTTGCACAATCCCCATTGCAATAGTCTCACCACATTATTATGCCTTTCAGTATACAGTCCTTCTGCCATTAGTGTGTCGCAACCAGCAGCAAGGTGTGTGACTGTTTCCAATTCGGTTTTACAAAACCTACATCTGTCCATTTCTCCCACATGTTCAATGGACTTTGTAAACCAGCATGTATGTAGCTCACTGTATTAGTCCACCAATATTAACCTTTTATCTCTTGGTTTGAATTTGCCTCTCCTTAACCTTTCCTGCATTCATTGTTGATCAACGTGAGGCTCTTCCAGAAGTTTTCTATATTTGCAACTATATTTATGTTTTTTCCACATTTCTTGCCTTCTCGTCTGGTCCTTCACCTTATATTCCTTCTTTTGTTTTTTTTGCACATTCATTTTCTGCCTGGTTTTTATCTACTTCTGGTTTGATGTCCATTCCTGCTTGACTGAGAGACCCCATGTCCCTAGTTGGTGTTTGGAAAGTACCGGTAGCTAGTATCCTAAGAGCTACATATACCTTTTTTTTTGACTGGGATGGGTTCCCCTCTGTTGGCTCTGGGTCCGAGTTGAGGTCAGCAGAGCTCAGAGAGTTCTTGTAGTATATCCCTGTCCACCCTGTAGCACACTACAATCTCCAGCTCATGTAGCTCCTGGAAGGTTACCCTGGGCCTGAACACTCTTCTCCTTCTCAGTCTAGGCCTGTTGTCAGCAGCAGCAGCACTGACCTCAGCATCTACACATACAGATGTAGCAGACCTGCAGCAGCCCCTAGTATTCCTTCAGTTACAACTCCCAAGTCTGTACTACAATGGTGCAGAGTATGGGGGTGAAATCAGATTGTAGGGTGTATGCAACCTTTATGGTGCTCTGCTGTAGGTGCAGCATGTGTGATTGGCTACCCATGATGCATTCCACCTGCCAAGTACAATATTAAGAACTGTTAATGGTGCTAGTTTAAGTGATACAAGGGTCCTCAGTAATCAAGATATCGTGTTTCTCAGCCAATTTTTTTTTAACAACCTTCCCCACTCAGCACTGTGGCATGCCACACAAACACACACCAGGAAAGTAAACAGTGCTCAGCACTCATTATACATGCCCCCATAAAAGGTCATGCTCAACACAGTGGCATGCCATGCAAACATGCTCAAACCCAATGAAACATGTGCCCTGAAGGTAAACAAAGTTTAGCAGTCAGTGTACACCACCCTTCTGAACACAGCAGCACACCACACAAACAGGTGCTGCTGAGCTCCAATGAGCTTACAAGTCCTCAGACACAGCCTCATTTGGATGACATCCACTTCTTCTGTGGACACCAACATGGTTCTGTGCCTACATAGAAGGGATCTGCTAACACGGATACCCATTTGTGCTATTCAGTAACCCCATCTCATTTGCATAGGGATCTGTGCACACAACCTGGAAAAAACACAGTTCCAGGCACTGCCTCCTTAGCAACAGAACCATTCCACCATTGTAGATGCTCCATGCAGAGTCCTATAATGCACTACAGTCACATACTACTAAATTTCATTTTTACACATTTTAATTTTTTTTCCATACTGACATGTTTGTGCACTGTGGCACACCATGCAAACATACTCAGATTATTAAAAAAATAAAATTATTTAAATTATTTTCCATACGTTTTTGGACACACAGTGGATAGTTTTGCACATATCTGTCTCTGCTATGCTATTTCTGCCCATCTACCTGCCCTTCAGACCCTGTTGTTTTTTTTTGCATCCTCTACATGGAATTTTTCATGTACACTACAGAGACCAAAACGGGGTCTGCAGGACTGCCTATCTGCTTCCTGGATCACTCTACCATCCTCATTTGCATGCAGATTACCTGCTTATCAGGTGATTTGCATGCCTCATATACTTCCATCTAGGCCTGTGCATGTGTGCCGCTCAACTCTGTTTACTGAATCGCACACCTGCTTACTTTCATGTAAGCAGTGTGCCATTATGTCTACACAGAAAAAAAGTCCATGTAGGCATTATTAAATTCCCCCTGAGGCTGTGTGTGATGCTTCTAAGCATTGCATTTACTTTTTCATCAATCATTAATACTTTTTTCTGCTATGAAATGTTCCACTAGTGAGCAATTTTAATTTAAATTAAATCATTAAAAATTAATTAGTACCTTTTGAATTTAACTGGAGTCATTTTAAAAATATGTGTCATTCTTTAGGTAACATTATCAAAACAAAGGCAAATGTATAATGGAATAATTTAGAAATGTTTACAAAAGGTTAATCATGTATTTGAAAAACATCATTCCATGGCAGTTAAACATTTGAATTATGTGCCCATACAAAGATTGCAGAAGAAAATGAAAGCATGGTTTATTTTAAAAATCTAAAGGAAATCGGTTGATAGCACAGTCAGAAAGAGGGAAAGCAAGCATTGGAGTGCACAAAAGAATAATAGGAAGGGAAAAGTGGCATCAGGTAGGGGAAAGGGGATAATTTTGTGGGACAGGTGCCACTTTTTATTTGTAGAGAAGGGTAGGGAGTGAAGGAAGCATGGGTGTAGTGGGGGTAGGAAGGAGGGCAGCAGCCTAGCTAGGGAAGGGTGAAAGGGCAGGGGTTAGAGGGCATCGTCAGCAGATGCCAGTCAGGGGGTAGTGCTGTCCTGCCATTTGGAAATGAATGCCAATACTGCATTTGTGTCAGAGCTGAAGCACTATAGCACTTTGCACATGTAGTATTTAGTTATAACAATCCACTTGATGGATTTGTTTTTGTTTTATTTTATTTATCTGTCTGTTGTTGACCAGGTTATTCTCACTAGGCCAGCAACCTGCTTTCAGGGGATAACTGACATGGTATTTAAAGCACTCTCAGAAATTTGGCCAGAGCATCAAGAAAACTCCCTTATTCTTTTCCATAGTTATCACAGGTATCTTTTCCATCCACTTGTATTACTACCAACTCAGATGCAAGGGGCCTCAGTTTAACATTTCATTCAAAGGACAGCAAACGTAGGAGGGCAGCAGCCACCTTATGCTGTACTGCAGTCTAACCATTGGAAAACATTCCACACACCTGGAGTAGAAATAGGACCCACAGAATTCTGATCTTCCAGCATCAAAGGCAAGTGTGCTACCATTTTTCAAAAGAACAGTCTTTTTTTGTCCTCTAATTTGAGATGACCTTTTTTTCCTTTGTGCAGGGTCCCAGAATACCTAGCTATGTATCTGAAGTAACATATAGAGATGGCAGCAAGTCCAGACGCACACTCATAAAACAAAAACTGACAGGAGAGTTGTTGATACAAAAGGGAAGGGCAAGAAAGAGACATGCAGAAAAACAAGAAGCAGAGAAATGGCACTGCAGAGTATTGGACAACAAACAGGGAAAGGGTAAGTGACACATACAAGGAAAGGGAACACCATGGTAATGGGTAGGGTGGGGTAACAACCATCTGCTAAGTTGTCCCAGTGGGGAACATGCAACGAAATCAGTCACCTCCATGGCTGACACAACTGGTGGCCCAAATGAGCAGGACTCATGAGGATATTACCCGGGGTAAAATCAGGGTCACAGGCTGCCAGTCAACCTCGGGGCAGACCAGCCACCACACCTCCCATGGGTTGACCCACAAAGACCCTCTGTGCAACCTCCAGAGGAGTGCACTCCCCACACATGAGAAGCAATACCAGATGCCACCATGCGCCATCTAATTCACCTCCCTCAGGATGACCTTCATCACACTGCAGAAAGACTGAAAGGGGTCCCAGCAGGTGGTGGGCAGGGCAGTACAATGTACTAGGGAGACTGCTACACTACAGCCTGCTCCATGTGTGATACTGTAGAATAAATAAACAAAAATGGAGAGAAGCAAAACAAGAAGGAAAAATAATAAAAAGAAGAAGATGACAGAGAGAAAGAAAATGGGCAGAAGAGAAAAAAATCAGTGTTGGGTATACTATACAGCAAGCTGTGGAAGGAGAAAAATACAGTCAGCAGAGCAATGGTGATATAAATATCCTGGGAACTCCTATGACAAGAAAGGGGATAATATTGTGGAATATGACTGGGAGCATTGTCACTGGTGAGCAGGACATCGGCATGGGCTGTGAATGGTAACTAGTGTGCTTGTGATGGACAGCAACCAAATTTTACAAATGAAGTGTACAGCACTGTGGATAACAAGTGTATGCAGACATGTTCTACACAACAAATGAAGTGTACAGCACTGTGGATAACAAGTGTATGCAGACATGTTCTACACAACAAATGAAGTGTACAGCACTGTGGATAACAAGTGTATGCAGACATGTTCTACACAACAAATGAAGTGTACAGCACTGTGGATAACAAGTGTATGCAGACATGTTCTACACAACAAATGAAGTGTACAGCACTGTGGATAACAAGTGTATGCAGACATGTTCTACACAACAAATGAAGTGTACAGCACTGTGGATAACAAGTGTATGCAGACATGTTCTACACAACAAATGAAGTGTACAGCACTGTGGATAACAAGTGTATGCAGACATGTTCTACACAACAAATGAAGTGTACAGCACTGTGGATAACAAGTGTATGCAGACATGTTCTACACAACAAATGAAGTGTACAGCACTGTGGATAACAAGTGTATGCAGACATGTTCTACACAACAAATGAAGTGTACAGCACTGTGGATAACAAGTGTATGCAGACATGTTCTACACAACAAATGAAGTGTACAGCACTGTGGATAACAAGTGTATGCAGACATGTTCTACACAACAAATGAAGTGTACAGCACTGTGGATAACAAGTGTATGCAGACATGTTCTACACAACAAATGAAGTGTACAGCACTGTGGATAACAAGTGTATGCAGACATGTTCTACACAACAAATGAAGTGTACAGCACTGTGGATAACAAGTGTATGCAGACATGTTCTACACAACAAATGAAGTGTACAGCACTGTGGATAACAAGTGTATGCAGACATGTTCTACACAACAAATGAAGTGTACAGCACTGTGGATAACAAGTGTATGCAGACATGTTCTACACAACAAATGAAGTGTACAGCACTGTGGATAACAAGTGTATGCAGACATGTTCTACACAACAAATGAAGTGTACAGCACTGTGGATAACAAGTGTATGCAGACATGTTCTACACAACAAATGAAGTGTACAGCACTGTGGATAACAAGTGTATGCAGACATGTTCTACACAGTGCGATAAGTGCAGAGATGTATTACAGGTTGGCACAGTATCACACAAAACAACAATCATACCACTCAACCTCTAATTGCCAGAAATCTGGACAAAGGCAAATATAATTGGAGGACAATGACCCAAAATCAGGTACAGATCTTAAATACTGTTCTTATGAACTTAGAAAGTTGTTAGAATAACATGTTTTGCTTTAATGTGCATTTTCTGAAGGACATGAAGTAGGAAACTCAAATGTATTTCATTATTTAGAGATTTCAGTCCACATTAATTTGCCAGAAAAGTACAAATTTATGAGGAATAGACCAAAAATATAAGACAAAGACCTGGACATTCTGTGAAAATCTGGACAGTTGAGATGTATGTAACAATAACAACCTGAGTAGTCAATGGACAAATAATCACTGCTTTATTAATCTACTTGGAAAAGTAAGCCTTAATGCAATGGCACACAGCTTCAAGACAGCGGTCACACCCATGCTATTCCAGGAATAACTGAAACGGTAAAGGGCAGTGGCTTCAGTAGAGATGCATTACGAAATGGCAGCCTCACAAGGAAAATTAGTATCTATGAATCACACATCTACAAAGCATTAAACAAAAAATATTGAAGTACTACAAAGGAGAACATAGCCTAACTGCAAAGGTATGCCCAAGGTCAATACTGTTGGCATGCAGATGGCAACGTCAGGAATAAGTGGCCCAAGTAAGGTCAGTAACTTAGTTACAAATGCATTGGTAACCATATATCAGTCATACAAGCAGTGAACAAATGTGCAAGAGTTAGATTTCAAATAGAAATGCAAAGTTGGGCAATGCAGGTCTGGCAGAAATATAGTACATAAATGCCTGGAAAGTCTAGCCTGCCTCCACTGGTAAACAAGTCAGTTTACTGTGAATTCCTTTTGGGTTGCAAAACATGCAGAAACACACACACACACACACACACACACACACACACACACACACACACACACACACACACACACACACACACACACACACACACACACACACTGTTGATGGTGTCCATCATGGAGGAGTTGTATTGAATCTGATGCTTTGAGCATCAACTGTGGTGCGAACTATCCTCTGCAGATGAGAACATGGATCACAGACTGCATGCCATGTCAGGGCTAGCCACTCAAAAGTGTAAAAGCTGTCATGCTGACTACTGTTGCCAAAAATGGGCATGGGTGTTTACCGGTGATAAGTGGCTTGAGGACTCAGCCTACTCTGAAGTATGCCAGGGTCCTATGCTAATGTGGAAGGGGTCTATTTGCCCCTTTTGACCAGTCAGTGCCTGCCATAAAGCCAAGAAATCATGAGCCAATAAGCTACTGGTTGAGCCAGTTTCCAGTTGCATAGCATTGGTAACTTGGAATAACTCTGTTGAGAGGTAACTGGGCATAAAATCAGCCATCCTGCCAAACATGAGCTAAGGACTGCTACACTAAACATAGTTTCACTGATGGTACAGAGTTTGGAAGTGGATGACATGCTGGTTGGAAGGAGACAAGACATCCTCTGTATCCTCGGCACAAGATGGAAGAGGAAAATACAGTGAAGTCACTTGGCTTGGGATCCAGAATCAACTTCTCAGAAGAAGGAGGATAGACTAGAAATGGTGTGGGATTTGTGGTGAGGGTTAAGATAGTGAGAGACACCATCAGAATTAGTGACAGAGTTACTGTAAACAGATTTCACTGTAAGGATAGGACAGTATTAACAACGTCAGCATATGCCTCACAGCAAGGTAGAGGAAAAGAGTGCATCCCGTCAGCACTTGTTGGACCTACTACATAAAGCCAGCAACATGAGTTGGTTTTGATAATGGAGGGACCTAAATGTCAACATCAGGACAAACAGAACAGGATATGTGGACTGCATGTGTCTACATGGGGGGGGGGTCAACAGGAATAAAGCAGGAGAGGCAATTCTAGGCTTCTGTCTTGTAAATGGCTTGATTGTGACAAACGCATGGTTCAGCAAGAGAGATAGTCACATCATATGCAAGCATGGCCAACATGCAACTCAAGTATACTTCCTCCTAGCAAGAAAAGGGCACTGGGGGTGTAGAATCAATGACCACAAAGTCATCCCCAGTGAAACAGTCATCCCACAGTATAAACCACTCGTTGCCACAATCAGCTACAGACATTGGTCAACAGAGACCAGACTGAAGACCTGGAAGTTGACTTTAGAAAAACTGTAAGAATTCAAGGAAATACTTAGAGCACCTTACATTGTAGCACCTTAAGAAGAAGAAGAGGAATTAGAGTTGAAGAAGAATGGCAGTGCCTCAAAACAGCATGTGTGAGGACTACAGAACAGATACGTGGCCAAGCCAGGTATGGAAATAAGGTACATAAGGAAAGCTGGTGGTGGAATGCAGAAGTCCAGGCAGTCATCAAAAGAAAGGAGTGCAGGAAAAAGTGGGGTCTAAAAAGACCTACCAGGCAAAGAAGGAAAACTTGTTGCCTAACAAGGAGGCTAAGAGAGAAGTTTCAATAGCAAAGAACAAGGCATTAGAGGCATTCTACCAGCATCTTGATAGTAACTCTGTTCATGGGACTAAGAAATTCTACCAAAAAACATAGACATCATTTAAGAACATGTGAGAAAAGAGCATTTAGTTTCCTGATACTGAAACATATTCATAAGTTGCAATTTGTAAATCTATTATACAGTGGTTAGATATTTATAATGCAATTTGGAAGAGGTTGCAGATAGGTTTACTGAATTAAAAGAAACTTAAATTTAAATCTTGTATGTTAGAAATAATTAATAAATTATGGATAGTGGTGTGTAACTATATTCAATATAGCATATTTAATTCCATTCGTAAACATATAAATAATATTCTTAAACATTTTAAAGGTATATTTCATACATATTCAGATGTTAAAGCTTGGCCTTTTTTGTATTTATCCATTCTGTTCTTAACATCTCATGGAAGTTTTTGGGAAAACTAACATTCAAAGATGAAAGCATAATCAATTTTTAGGATAGCATAATTGTTTTTCAAATTTGAAAATTAAATAGCTTGACACATTATTTGGGGATTTCAGGTTTAGTGATCATTATTTAACTTTAGAATACATGCTTAAATATCTGGGAAGCTCAAGTTATTAAATAATACTAATGAAAATTAGCACTACGACCCTAAGAGTTGATCCAGTTGTTTGAAATTTGGGAACTTATATGGACAGTGAATTATCTTATGACCAACATGTGTCCATTGTTGTAAGAAATCCCTTCTACATTGCACAACTTATAAACAAAGGGAATGTATCTAGATCTAGGGATGTTGTTGACCCCCTTTGGCATTCATCCATACCATACCTCTCAACCTGGAAACATCAAAAATCTGGATAAAGGCCCATGAAAAATAGGTACAAATCTGTACGCTGATTAACATAAAAATTGCATACATAATAATGTAACCCTGCCCACTCCAATGAAATCGTGGGGTACCAACTTTCAAATGCAAACTGAAAAATAGAGAACCAACATACCCCCCCCCCAGACCCTGTGGTAAATGGTAACTATTTTATTTTTTAATGTGTAGCAATGATGCTCACTGGGAAGGGAAAAGATGATGAACCTTAGGATTTTGTTTTTGGTAACTTGCGGTATGTGGGTTTTGTGGTAAATGTAGGGCATTTACTGGTAGGCAATATTCTAATCTTAGCAAAAGAATATTATAGTGTGCTCGGTCCTCCAAAGGTCATTCTCCATGGCCTACTGATCAGTGGTGTAGCTAGAGTTTGTGCCATCTGGGCCTGTCTTTGAGTTGAGGAAAATCAAAAAGTTAAACAGAAAATTTTGGAATATCAAGAGAAGAGCTGTTATTCCCCACCCCATAAGCTTTATAATACATGGTGTGACAACAATTTAGGTGGCATAGGATCTGTACCACCAGAAATAATGAATGATGAGGACATTGGGGGGAGGGAGGATGTGGAACCTCCTACACTGCATAAATCTGAGAGGTTAAGGAATCAAAATCCTCCCCATTACAATTCTAATCATTTCTTCCGAGGAGGGAAATAGGGTGGTGGACGAGGCTGTGGTAGATATTGAGAATGCCCCCTCTATTATCTTGAATGATGGTTGTAAATTTACTTACGCAAATTACCATATTTTTAATTATAGCCACTTTCAACTTCTTCTTCTTCTTCTTTCAGCTTTTCCCGGTTAGGGGTTGCCACAGTGGATCAGCTGTCCACTCATGATTGGCAGTGGAGTTTTACGGTGTCGAGTTGCCAGCCGGCGCCCAACCTTCCAGTGAAGGCACACACACACTCACACCTAGGGTCAATTTGAAGTGTCTAGTCCACCTACAGCATGTCTTTGGGATGTGGGAGGAAACCGGAGCACCCAGAGGAAACCCACGCAACCACAGGGAGGACATGCAGACTCCACACAGAAGGCACCCCAGCCGAGGATCGAACCAGAGAACCTCTTGCTGTGAGGCGACAATGCTAACCACTGCACCATAATGGCTGCCCAGTGACTTGCAACTGAGCACACATTATTTCCACTTGTTTTCCAAAGGCCTTAAATTTGTGCCAAATACAAAATGTGATTTAACTAAAGTTCTATTGGATTTAAAATTGTTTGTCCATAAGCTCAACTTGCAGTTAATTTTTCAGGGTGGGCAGATTACTAATAATCAGCCTAGGAGGATAAACAAATTTAATCCCCCTTTACACCCACAACTCAAGAATTTTGAGGCAGTAGTTGAAAGAGAGCTTAGAACTAATATTCCTAAACATAGAGTTGGGCACAGTCTTAGTGCTGAAGAAGGAGCCATTCTGGGATCCTTGAGGCAGGACAAACATATTAGGGTCATCAAACCGGATTAAGGGAGGGGGGTACAGTAATTATGGATTCTCTTATTTACGAAGGCAAGATGTTTGACATTTTGGGAGACACTTCCACTTATACTAGGGTGTCTAAGAATGAGGTCAATATTGCTTACAGGAAGATCAACCTAGCATTAGAAGACCTTTTGCTGGAAGGGTTGATCGATATTGATACTTTCAAGTACCTGTCCAACTCTAGACCCAGGGTTCGCACAATTTTTGGGATACTCAAAATCCACAAAGACCAGGAAGACCCCCCTTTACAGCCTATTGTTTTGGCCGATAGCTCTAAAACTGCTCCTCTTGCAAAATTTGTAGACCAGAAACTAAAATCTATGTGGGGTGATGAGAGTGTGATACTTAAGGATTCATAGGATTTTCTCAGATCCATTGAAGTTTATCAGAATGTCAATGACACTGTCTTTGTTACAGTTGACATTAGAGATTTATTTTCCGTGATCCCCCACGTAATTGGGCTGGACTGGCTCGAGAAAGCTTTGGTTGAAAAAGGTTGTGGCAACAACCGTGACCTACAGGTGACAGGCTGTTGGAAATTGTCCTGATAAATAATGTTATTTTTTTTAATGGAGAATTTTTTCATCAAACCACTGGGGTGGCTATGGGAGCCAATTGTGCCCCCATGTATGCCAACATTGTCTTGTCCTGGTGGGGGAATAAATTTGTATTGTGCTCAGAGTTCAGGAATAGTTGGTCCCTCTATAGGAGGTTCCTAGATGATATCTATTTGTTCTTCATGGATACTGAGGACCATCTGAGTGAGTTCTTAGTTTTCCTAGGTCAGACTACTGAATTCCTGCAATTCACACATCATGTTTCACGGAATAGAATGGATTACTTAGACGTGTCCTTACATAAAATCAATGGGGGTCTTAAATCCATGGTCTTCCGTAAAAAAAACTTTTCAAATTTGTATCTGCACTTTCACAGTGCACATCACTATCACCAAAAAGTTGGCATAGTGAAAGGTCAGTTCATTAGGGTCAGTCGGATGACCTCTAGGCATGATGATTTTAAAGATGAATGCGATTTTTGGGAGAGATTGTTCTAGGATAGGTGTTACCCTTCTGAGTTGGTTAAAGGGTTAAGGAAGACTGTTGAGGAGGAAAGAAATGTTCTCTATTTCCCTTTGTTAGGGAAAGGCCCATTGACTGGAAATATTGGCAGGAGTCAAGGTGATCCTCGCTATTTTAGTAGGGCAGTGACCACTGATTTTTGTGGCGGTTCCTTTCTGGTGAAGAATATCATTAAAACTGAATGGGACAAATTCATTAATCTTACTGATTTGTCAATGCCTAATAAGGCACCCTTAGATTTTGTTTTCAGAAAAGGGAAATGTTTGAAAAACATTTTTGAATCTAACATGAAAAATAAGAATACTGATTCTAGGAAAAAGAGGGGGACCTTTAAGTGTGGGGCATGCTTGCAATGTGTGTATATTTCCAACACTGATAAGATCTACTTGCCAAGTAGGGCTAAGAACATATTAGGTAATGGTCTTTATAATTGTAATAGTACTGGTGTCATATATCTTGCATTCTGTGAAATCTGTCAGGCGTTATATAGTGGGAAGACAAAGTGCAAACTAAAGAAGTGGATCTATGAACACCACTATGAAATAAGGACATGTAATGAAAGGAATGCACTATTTAAACACACTTTGCTTTGTAAGGATGCCAGATTTGTGTTTTTGTGGTAGAACAAGTGCCTGTGGATGTCAGGGGAGGTCCCTGGGAAACGAGCTTAGCATACCGGGAGCTCTTCTGGCAGGTGACCCTGGATTCAGGGAGACCACCAGGGCTTAATGAGAATATAAGCATTGCCCCTTTAATAAAGCTTAGGGAAGCTAAGTTATAATATTAAGATTTCAGCCTTACTAAATTATTTAACCTGGTAGCTTACTTCTATTTTTGATTTGCTACCCTTGTTTTTACATTCATACATCTTTCACCATGGTTTTATATTCATTTTAAGAATTTTGTATGGGATATATTTTTTTATGTGGTATTCTATATATCCATTATAGTTTTTAACCACTAGATGGCATTTAACCTTGTTTATTATCATATAATTATTTATGTCTTACGTAGTTTATTAGTTGGATATAACAAGCATTTCATTGGTTAGGGTTTTTAAATTACGTATATATACGGGACTTGTGAATTTTATTGTTATCTGATGAAGTCTATTTCTTATTTGGATGAAAACACATTTGTATTTTTGGTGGCGTTAATCTGTTTGTCATAAAGTTTTGGATTTACACAATGTTTGGTGCTGTGTGTGTGTACCTACTATTTTTGTACTTTGTGGTTGTGGTTTTGGTACACTATCTCCCTTTTGGTTGGTTACCTGACTTTGAGTTTGCCACCCTTCCCCCCTCACAAAATCATGGTCGAATGGGGCCCCCCATACACAGCCCTCCCCCCTGCAGCCATTCCAATGTCCCATTACTTGACTATTTTGCCTCATTTACCATAAACACTTAATGTGCATACTGCTTTACTTCTACAATGATTATTTTGATTTCATTTAAAACCTTTGTTTTACATTTTATAGCACAAACACTAATAGACATCTGTTGAACAAAGCAATACAGTCTCACAATGAAAACAGAATTAGCATTAAAACATTTCTGCCATTGAAACTCACATTCATTGAAACAGCATTGAAACCCACATTCAAAGAAAATGCATCTGGCCAGTGGCAGATAAAGATTACCTTTGGGCTATTTTCAAATCATAGACCCCTTGCACACAAAACATATATGTGTTCTTTGATACACCTTCCTGATTGTATTAAATTATATTCCCTTTATAATACAGCACACTTGGTAGAGCGAGTTTTAAATGTATTGTTTTGAACATTTTTCCAGTACGCAATGAAACAAAATGCATGAACCAATAATGATAAAACTGCCCAATTCAGAACATTTTCATCATAAAAGTCTACTCAAACTTCTATAATCCACAATTATCAGAAATATGCTCTCTGCAGAAGTAAAAGTCATCTAAATAATTCCACATTAAAGAGATATGTAACTAACAAAAAGGTTGATGCTAGCAAACAACTTTGTTTCATTGTTTCATCTACAAATAAAGTGCCTGTTGCCCTTGAGGAATAAATTCCCTATGTTACATTAAAAAAATGATAAGCTAGTAATATTGCAATAGGGAATGGATGGCAAACTTATAACAGCTTCATAGTTACTAGGTATCTCTGTCAAAGAGGACATTCTCAGGACTGCAGTATTCATCCCCTTTAAAAGTACAACACAGTACAGTATCAGCAACCGCTCTACATACTGTGTGCATAGAACCCACAGCTTTCTGCATCAAAAGCAAGTATTCTACCTGTTGTGCTACTAACAACAAACACCAACAGACTTGGCATAAGTACCACTAAACTTCTCTCCCCCTGAAGAACTATGCAGCACAAGAAATTTGGAAAAAGACAAAATTTATTGAGGGGGGGGGGTGCAAAGGCCCAAAACCAGGGATACATTTTGATCATTGCTTGTATAATCTTAGAAATGTTGCTAGAATAAAATGTTTTGTGTTACCATGCATTTTCTGAAAGATTGGAAGACTGAAACCTAAATGGCTATCATTATTTAGTGAATTCAGTTCTCACTGATTTACCAGAAAGCCATACATTTTAAGAGGAACAGACCACAAGTATGAACTAAACATTCCAGACATTCTGTAAAACTTTGGACAGTTAAGAACTATGGACTTAACTCCTTGAAGCACAAGTGGTAGTGGTATGGGTAAAGAATTTAGGTTCTTCTCTGGTTTGAGTCTGTGTAACTCTAAACACCAGTTATACCGAACACACACACAGCTGTTCTCAGTGTAAGTAAAAATAGAAATCTGCTATTTTTAATACAAATATAAATCTGACGTTTCTCAATGCAAGTACAAATCTACTGTTTCTCAGTCTTTTTTCTGCCTTACCTGGAGGAATGTGCTATGCACAACCTGAATAACCCATCCAACTCTGCAGCAAGTTAAATTATGGCACCCCAATATTTTGCCCTCAAGTTAGCAGATAACTGCAAGCCAGAAGAAGTCAATGAATCCACAAATAACAGCCATGCTGCAGGCAGGTTTGCCCCAAATTATTTATTTATTTATTTGTCTTTGTTGACGGAGAAATGTCTAAATGGGTAGAGGCCCATGGAAAGAAGTTCCACATTTAAGTTACACGTGATGCACATTTAAAATTGTAGGGTAAAAGTCTGTACATGAGCTTGTTTACATGATTTTTAAAAAAATCTTACATAAACATAGCATTTTACCACAAAAAAAGAGAGAGAAATAAACATACATTGGCTAATTATTGAATAGAAAAATAAACTATACTAAAAGTTGCATTTATCGCATGCTAGGTGCAGGGAGAAGATTGGACTGCAGTGTTTTTGAGATTAGTAATGATTTACAAACAGACAAGTAGTAATGAAGCTTAAAAACTGATGCTAAGCAAGATATGAAATGATAAATTATGTAAATACGCAGAAGGTTAAATGGACAGAGGTGGAATTGTAATTAGTGGTGGGGTGTGAGAGGAGTTGAAGTAAGAGTTTAAGACACAAGTGCAGTATGAGGAGGAGAGATAAGGTACAAAAAGACTGGGAAGGAAAGTGGCTTTAAGAAGGGAAGAAAAGTAATCTGAGTAAACCTAGCCAGGTGAGTAGGAAGGACAGAGCCATTGTTGGCATAGGTGCTTTTAAGTAAAGTTTTGAAACTATTTCAATTTCTTTGTGTTTTAACTATGTAGGGATTTCATCTTAGAGTTTTGACACATAATGGGACTAGACAGTGTCTCTAGCAGTGTTATATGTCTTACTGATACATAGTAAATGTTTATTGCTAGAGCGAAGGTCTCAAGTGGTGAATAGTACAGTAGAGCATTTTATAATGCTGGACATTTGTCTGGAGAGTACAGAAGGTTGTTAGGCAATGATTAGTAGTGAGTATGTCAACTCTTTTGGTAATTCAAGCCAGCTTAATTGTTTTAATGCAAAGCAGTGGTATGTTTTAGAAAGTTGGTTGGTTACAAATTTACTGTAGCTATTTTGTAGTAGCAGGAAGCTGGTTTAGTTTTATACATAGTGTTGATATTTGTAAGACTAGG
Organism: Protopterus annectens; assembly: GCF_019279795.1. Lineage (NCBI taxonomy): Eukaryota > Metazoa > Chordata > Ceratodontiformes > Protopteridae > Protopterus > Protopterus annectens. The sequence goes on from NC_056750.1 coordinate 818,368,560, forward strand.
GGAAACATATAATAGAGAAGGAAGGTTTTCTGCTGCCACTGTTTAGGTAATCCCTGCTTGATCTGTCATGT